>NC_056728.1:1452066136-1452112916 GCF_019279795.1 Protopterus annectens
GCCAATTAGACCAGATTACATGTGTCCAGTGGACACGTGTGCGACATGGACAGCTATGTATGGGGTGAAATTTTTTTTGGGAACAGATTGTCCTTTTTTTTCTCAGGTGAGAGTAGGATGTTGGGGAGGAATAGTAGGTATATTTGGGGAGGTAGGTTGGGTAGGTTAACAGACAAGACAAACAAGATGCATACATGGGGATGTATATGACACATGTGGGGGATAAACACTTTGATGGGAGGGGGTGTTGGGAAATCGGAAGCCCATGAGGCCCCTAGTGGAAACAGTGGGACTGAGGTCCCCACCCATGGGCAGTCACCAGTGCACCTTCACAGCCCCAAAGGTGGTTTTGCTGGGGGCTTGAGTCAGAGAGCCAGGCTGACCCTCTAGTCACTACACACGGCCCTCGAGCTGGCATAGCAGATCTCCAAACTCCCGGTTGAGCTCACTATGCACCACAACCCGGACCTGGCGACAGGTGACAGGTTCCTGTTGACGACCCATCCCCTGAGGTGGTTCCACCCGAAGGTGGTACAGGACCAACAGACGAAGAGATCCTGGGTTGGGGCCCAGATGTGCTGGGGCCCAGTGCCACAGCCAGCTGAGGTGGGACAGGTGGGTTCGCTGGGACCCGCATTCCCATACGTGCTATGGTGTTTATGTTTTATCAACATATGTGGGTTCGTAATAGTCAACACATTCCAGGATTAGGTATAACAGTATGCATAGATATTCCCATTAACCCAGACACCAGATATGGAACAGTTGCATAGCAAACAGAACCTATGCAGATATGGGACCACAGTGGTAATAACAACAACATGCAGGTACATTGATGGCACCCTGCCACCAGTGTTGGAGTATTTCAACATAGCACATTTATAGAAACAGATTTAAATAATTATCCAACAATAGGACACATGTCTCAACATTACAGTTAAGTCATCATGTACCAATTGAGTTGGGTATTTAGTTTATTGTTGCAGGTATGATGGGGGGGTGAGAAAGATGTCAATTAACAACTAGTATATTCCTGTAGTTTGCATTCCTTTCCTAGTCAGTGCTGTTATCTGTTCCATACAAGTATTAGTACACTACCCTAGTGCCTTAGTTTGGACAGTGGTATGGCTGTCAAACTATATACATGAACTAGTTTTGCCTGCAGTATACACCTCTTACCTGGTATATCTACGGATGAATTTTTTGTTAACACGTAACTGTTTCTACACATACTCCCAGATTCCAGGTTGATGTTATGCACATACCTGCCCATCTCTTTTTGCTCAGACTTTAGCTATGTCTTGACCACTTGCTGGTGAACTGGGACATATGCAGACTATTCCCCTCTTCAGCCTTTAGTGACTTACAACACTCTTATACAGGATTTTGTAGACTGTTATATTATGTAGCACAGTGTGGGTGACAGTGATGAGTGATATCTTATTATTCATAGCAACTGCAACAGTAACAATGGCATACAATACCAAAGTGAGCAGTACCAGTACAGGGTATCAATCTTTTATTTCTGTGCACAGTGTTCTTATCTGATGGACCTGTAGGAGCAATGTTTGTTAGCACTACCTGAATGTTGCCACACAAAGTACCACATTCCACATTAGTATTATGCACATACATCTCACTCTGTTACTGTACACACTCTGGTCACAGCTTGGCAACATGGTGGTTTAGATGAGACATACTTGGCTTATTACTCTCATAACAGTTTGGGGAGTTGCTAGAGTGACAGGTTTGTTCTTATAGATGTGTAACCATCAGTTGTATTTCTTGTTTGCTGCCTATACGTCTGGGATCATCCCACTGATTTTTCAGGGGGACAGAGTTCCAGGCAGCAGATATGGACCAATTTACTGGACATTCTGGACATAGCTGTACAGCTGTGGGGTATGATTCTGTATGCCAGCTACTACTACTACCACTCCCAGGATTTGAACTATGGCTGTGTGTGCTAAAAATACAACAGTTCTCATCTCAGTTGCATGTGCTATTTGTATTTTGTTGTCTGTTTTTTCAGTGTTTTCTATGTCTCTCTCAGTTGTACTTAATGATCTCTATGGATTACATCAGTCATATACAGACATTCCTACACATTTTGTTTATGTTGCAAAGTGTGGGTTACAGTGCTTCATAGAAAGGTACTATTAAGTGATTGCAAATCTACATTACCATATGATACCAGACTAAAAACATGCAGTCCAGCAATTAGACCTTCATTGTCAGGCTATTATGCTTTTATTTACATACAACCTATATGAAATTCTTCCTGCCATATTCTTTGGTGTATGCAGCAATTGCCTTAAACCATACAGGTTTTATACAGGCAATTAACTTACTAATACTTTTAGATTTATTTCCTATGACAGTACATGCAAGAGTATTACTAACCTGCCTCGCTTTGCAACCTCTCCAAGCATCATCCATGGGCCTCCTGGTTCGCAGCCCACTCACTTGCCTCTGTGGAGGACATAAGAGGAATAGTTAGCCATACCTATCCATAATATACATGAGCTGGCAATTATTAAACAGGTAGTGGCGTGATACATACAGCTGGGAACTCCCCTGTATTCCTAGCCTCTTGGATCGACTGATCCAGGAGATCCCCCTTTCACCGCTTCAAGTCGGCATAGTGATGCCTGACCTGCTCACCAGTTCGGGGTATGCCAGTGGCACTAGTGAGGTCAAGGGCGAGATGGTCCCAGGCTTCTGCTTTATATTGCGAACCCTGGCACTAGTCCTGCAGCAGTCTCTGCTCATGGTCTTTGACAAGGTGTCCTGCCATGACTCTGGACTCCTGGATGCCCTAGCACTGCACCAGAAAGTGCACACCCTCTCCCATTCCAGACATGGTGCCTGCAAGGGGAATCTACAACCAGTTATGAGATGTATTCCCACCTGTTGGGTTTAAATAGGGCAGATTTCCCACACTATGCTGTGATTGGACGGTTTTGAAAAGGCTAAGCTATGAGCAAACCTGCTTACCTAAGGTTGGCATTGTTTAAAGGGGTATACCAATGGGCAAATTGAGTTAGCTGGCCTACACATTGCTTATACCAACTAAGCTGGCTTGTGCAATGCTTAGCATTGCTTAATATTTACTTTGCATTATATTTGCTTTTTGGCATTGATTTAATATTCATTACATGGTATATATGTGTCTGGTATCCATGATTCATGTGTACGTACACTGTATGGGGTCCTTGTGTTTATTAGGGGACTTCAACACTTTATTACAACTACACCTCACATCTGGGCTTACTGCAGCACTCCAGTTCACATATTTATGTTATGTAGTCGGCTATAGAACATAAGACTGTATATAGATTCCTTTCATATGTTCAGTTTGATTTTACTATAGTGAGGATTTGTTTGGTGATACCTCACTCTTATGTACTGTTGTGATGGCTTAGTGGTTAACTACTGTGATTATAGTGTACAGGCTCCTGGGTTGAAGTTTTGTGAAGGCTGTTTATTTTGTTTCTGGCCAGAACAGCGGCTGTTGCATACAGAGTGACTTAGGCACTTTTAAGCACTTGTAAGCAGGTTTGTGCAGGTTTGCGTGAGAGTAAGCAATGCTAACCTCCAGTTAAATATGCTTACAGAGAGTTAGCTTCAATATTGCTTAACCTGTGTGCGCATTGCTTACTCTCATGCAAATAGGCTTAAACCCACTTACTAGTGCTTAATAGTGCTTACACTTGCTTACTAGTGCTTACTCCCGCTTACCACTGCACTAATTTAGACAGTAATGTCTAATGGCTCTTGAGAAGGTGGGGGATTTGGAAGCTGTATGGAGTTATCATTCATTACACATTTTACCTTCCATTTGTATCCCTAATTCCTGTTTACATATACTGTATGGGGCACACGTGATTATCTGTGGACTTTGCAACATTATGACACTGACATCTCACATCTGCATTTAATGCAGTACTCCAGTTCAGAAATATATGTTATTTAGTAGGTTATGCAACTAAAAATATTGGTCATAAAGTGATTTGACATAGAAAATGGACTGTGTTGCAGTGGGACTCGAACCGGGACTAACTGCTCGTAAGGTGAATGCTTTGCCCACTACTCTATTGCTATACTGCTTCATTTGCATATATCTTGCTTTTTATCCCCTTCTGCCATTTAAGCTGCATTAACCATAGCTAAGTGTTGGGCAAAGCCATGCACCTACGGTTAAATTTCATCTGTTTAATAAAAAAATATATCTTTATATTTACTGTTTTAACTATTGCTCTTGCACTCATGGGAGGATTTTGCTGGAGGTATGCATACACCTGTGAGCTGTCTCGCTCATTCTTTTGCGACTTGTCTGCTGTTCTTCATTGCAGGGGCATGTATATTCTGAGAGCTCTGCTCTCAGACATGCCCCCTGCACTCTTACATGCTCCATGTAAGATTAAGAGCTCAGGCAGCGCGCCTTCATTAATATGCATGGCGCACTGCTGTCCTGCTCCTAAACAGCCTCTTCCTGGAAGGATAGTAAATCTGCGGGATGCTCTGTTATAGTGAAAAGTAGACAAAAGGTGTAAAATATAATCTAGTTGTTTACTGAAAATGTTTACTTTTATGTTTGTTTAATGTATATCAGTATAAAAAATATGTGTATATGTATACATGTGTGTGTGTGTGTGTGTGTGTGTGTGTGTGTGTGTGTGTGTGTGTGTGTATATATATATATATATATATGTGTGTGTGTATATATATATATATATATATATATATATATATATATTTAAAACTGGGATTCATAAAGGTTAGAACTATGGCTATACTAACTGCATACTGAGTGTACCCTTTCTGAAAGAATAGACAGCACAGGCAGTGTGACAGGGATATTCTTCAATACAGAAAGTGTATACTTAGTACACACTTAGTGATAACATTTATGTATCCCACACCATATTTCTTCCAATGTGCCAGTCTACTGATATTTTTAGTGAACCACCCACTGAAGTTCTGCTTTTTAAATCTGTCATATTAAGAAAATGTTATTTCCTCTCTAGCTAACTACCTTACTCGACTATAAATCGCTGACATGTTTAATGTCTGGCAGTTCAGTACCGGACAATAAGGATATCAGATGCTTATGAGCTTTATCCAGTAATCCAGGATTTGATTCTGTAAGACTGCATTTACTTATTATATAACTGAGTAAATAACTTAACTGGAAACAAGACTTGTGCTTAGTCAACTTAGCCAACTAAATAACTAAAATAATAAACAGTTAGAATGCATTGTATTTTTCTTGAATGCATCAACTGACTCGATATTTGCAATGAAACAGATAGTTAATAAGCAGAAGCTAGAGATGAGGAAATAGTCAAACTGGGCGTTCCTTACACTTGGAGAAAGCATATGACAAAGTCCCAAGAAAGTTGATTTGGGCAGTACTGGAGTGGTTCAAAGTCCCAGAAACATTGGTAGAATTAGTGGAGGCTATGTACAAGGACCTGACAACTCAAGTATGAGCATTGCAAGGTTCAACTCTGAGCCAAGTGCTGTTCATACTGGTGATGGACTACATTAGTAAACAGGTCGGAGGTGACAGATTAACAAAGTTACTGTATGCAGACAATGTGGCATTACAGGCAGACTCTGATCATGAACTTCAGCAAAGAACCGAGGTATGAAACTAAGTACAGATAATACAGTGGTAATGGCAGCAAACTGGGGAGCTCAGAAGAAGCCGAGAACTGAGGTCGAAGGTAGATAGTGGAACAAGTTAATAGCTTCAAGTATCTGAAAGTGATGGTTGAGGAGAAGGGAAGTCTGAATGAAAAGGTCAAAGCTAGAATCAGAGGGGCTGCAGTCATCTAGCATAGATTCTCAGGTGTAGTGTATGATAGAAGAATGCCAAAGAAGCCAAGAAGTAAGGTGTACAAGACAGTGGTGTGACCAGTACTACTGTATGGTACAGAAATTTGGCCAGTAAAGGCAGAACAGATGAAAAACCTAGAAGTAATGGAAATGAAGTGCCTGAGAAGGGTGGTAGGATGCACATTGTGGGGCAGATGAAGAAATGAGGACATAAGAGCAGAAGCCAAAGTAGGTCCAGTTTGTAGAAAAGATCAAAGAGAACAGATTACTGTTCCCATGTGAGAAAAAAGGAGGATGATTATGATGAAGATGGTGATGTAGTATATTGAAATGAATTAATAAGTTCTGTATCATTAAACAGTCATATTTTCATTAGTATTCTCACAAACATATGTGTTAAGTTTGCCTCCCTGTTCCTAATATATAATTAATCTATCTGTCTATCTATTTGTCTATCTTTCCATCCAGATAGATAGATAGATAGATAGATAGATAGATAGATAGACAAATAGGTTGATAGACAGATAGAAAGATATATATATATATATATATATATATATATATATATATATATATATATATAGATAATATGGATCTAGATATTGATATAGATATGGTTAGATATAAATATATATAAAGGGTCTATATCGTTAAATTGAAAACCACCTGCATAGATGAAAATATCATTGAATCCCACCCTATTAAAAACAGTGAGATTGTGTAAAACAACCTAAAATGCCAACTGCTCTGTCTCAAACTTCGCCAGTTCTACCAGCTTCCTTAACGCTTCCATAATCCAATCATTTTAAACTACATTACCCATCTAAAACCTTGATACAAGCCTACAAATCCCCATGTATAAATCCACCAATCAATCCCTAACTGAAAACTTCTTTACCACTCCCAAGATCTAAATTCCCTGATCATTCCATAACCATAAAACTCTTCTTTTCTATAAACCTAAATTGAACAATCATTCCCATACCCTAAAACTGCCCTTCCATTCCTTAATTCTAAATTCCTTAATCATTGCCTTTACTTAACCCTAATACTCTATCAAAGCCCTAATCTTAAATTCTCCAATTGACCCCAAACTCTAGGACTCTTTTTCCCACTCCTTAGCCATAAAACTCTCCCCATTTCACTCCCTAAACCTAAATCTTCCCCATTCCTGTTCCAAAACCTAAATCCCAGTTGTCAAGTTAGCTACATTACAGGAATGATGCAAACCCTTTCACTTACAATATCATCTGTATATGCACACACACACACACACACACACACACACACACACACTATGTGTATATATATATATATATATATATATATATCAATATATATATATATATATATATATATATATATATATATATATATATATATATATATATATATATATATATATATATATATATATATATATATATCAATATATATATATATATATATATATATATATATATATATATATATAAAAATATATATTGGTATACACTGAATACACCTATTGTCGACATGCTAAATATCAACATCTTTATGGCAGACCCATGTATGACAAAAAGCAGCTACGAATGCACCAATAAACAGCCCCTACACTTGAAAAAAAAAAAAATAAGTAAAAGATAATTTTTTGCAGGAGTCAAGCCCCCTGCACCCTGACCACCTCCCAAACCCCAAACCCCATGCTAATTGCACAGACTGACTCTGACATCATACAAATATGGAGTAATGACATAATGCCTACCTCAGGAATTGTTTATATATATATATATATATATATATATATATATATATACACACACACAGAGAGGGAGAGAGAGAGGGGGGGGCACACACATGCATACACACAAGCAAAACATGTAGATAAATAAAGCCCCATCAGAAGTAAGTCACCCCCATGTCCTCATCAGAAGACTTCTAATAGTCATTGTATTTTCACACAAAAAGAACACTGCATGTTCAAAAAAATAAAAGAAATTAAAACATTCTTGAGAGGAGCTTATGTATATATTCTGTGATGTGCTTAACTTTAATCTTTATTAAATTAAAAGTCAATATGTTTATGTGTATGTGCATGTGTGTGTGAGCGAGTGTTTGCATGTATGCACATGTATGCGTGCGTGCGTGTGTGTGCGTGTGTGTGTGTGTGTGTGTGTGTGTGTGTGTGTGTGTGTGTGTGTGTGTGTGTGTGTGTGTGTGTGTGAGAGAGATTGTCTGCATCTGTGTGATTGCATGTTTGTGTGTGTTTGTTTTGATAGGGTCAGGCTGAGCTTCCCTATACTTGGATGAGTGTTTAATAAGTGAGGTTTCATTCTTCGAGTATATTTCTGTATTTTGGGACTCCTTGATGATTGTTCCACATAGAAAGTCATTTGTAGTGCAGTTTCTGTTTATGTGCTGGCAGTGTTTCAAAGTAGTTCTCCCCCCTTTTATCTGCATGTTTCTGTGGCTGTTTAAAATAAGGGGAAGTTTAGACTATATACCCCATGCACACATGCATTCTCATTTGTTTATTTATTTTTTAATCTGTTCATAGATTTTTCCAGTTTACTTCATCCTAAGTAGCTTTGACAGGCATTGACATCATGGACTGGATCTGTCTAGTTAACATATGCAGAGATGCTCATTATTTAATTAAACAAGATAATTAATTTACGCTTTATGTTATAATCCAGTAAATGCAATGTACCTCCGGTAGTGAATAGCAAAGAGTTAGAATTTTTTTTTCATTAATCTGCAGACGAGAAATATGTATTATCTAATTAAAGTTGAATTTTGATTCTGTTTTATATAAACTTATATAAGAAATTAACCTAAAGGGCAGCATAACAGTAGGAAACAGTACCTGGGACAGATTAAATGGAAGTTTATACAAGGTTGTGTAGCTCTAGTAGAAATACATAACTAATTTCACTGAGCTTATTAGTGAGATAATTTCTTCTTAATTTAAAAGTTGAATGCACCTGAGTGCAGTTTTGAGGCATATATTCTCCGGGAAAGTGACAAACTATCATATTTTTCTCACTGAGTACAAGTTTGTACTGAGCTGTCTGTAATAACATAGCCTATGATGTATTTAAGATATTAAGAAAAAGTCAAAACTTAGAGCTTAATTAGAGTGCAGTAAGTGACAGATTTATTGAACAGTTTTAAGCCATCATCCATTTGCACGTGATAGTTTAGTGAAAGATGTTAAGCAGATTTGCTACAAATGTGACATTTCTGCTAGAATCCAAAACGTGTTGACACATTTGTTGGCAATAAAGTGATGAATGTATATTCAGAATACTTTTTTTAGACATGAATCTTTTTCCATTTAAACTGGATAAGTAAAAAATGAAAACGTGTTTAGTGTAATCCTTTTCTATTATAACCACTGAATCCATGATGTATATTTAAAATATTAGATGCAAAATGTGATATTTCTTGATTTTCTGTATTTATTTATTAATTTCTATCTCTAGGATTATTAAACTTCCTTGTAAACTAGCTAAATGCAAATATATCAGCTGTATATTTATTAATATTAAAACTACTTTGGAAAAATATTCTCATACACAAAACACTAAAGTGGCTTATGGACAATGAAATATGCTGATCATTATTCACTGGATAGCGTTTTTAATGTAGTTCAGCAGAATACAATACATATCCGGTATAGCTTGAATGATATTTATTTAGCTGTCTGTTGATCTGTATAGCTATCTTGTAGTTGCTCATTTAATTACATTTAGTTTAGCAGATAAAAATACACATTGGGTACAATATGTATAAACTTCATTTATGTATTTGTTTGTTTAAAATGTATTAAATGGGGTAGATCATTGATTTCAAATGACCAATTTCAGTTTCAGCCCCAAAATACCAAGAACAAAAGTCAAAATTACATTTAGGGAGAAAAAACAGGAGTACAATGAGAATACAAACATTACGTTTAACATCAGTATGTTTGGAATCATGACGCTTGGCAAAATAAGGTAATTGTCAAACTATATAAATAACACTATCAGTAAAGATCAGTTAAAAATAACAGATGACAAGTCAGACTTTGAGCAACGTGTGCTTAATGTTAGCAAATCATATTCTTCAGACCATCTAATGGTCAATGGTATTTCTAGTTAGTGTGGAAATATCATTGTAGGAGTTTATATTTTGTAAAGCTGACTCATTACTAAATGTATCACTGTATTGTGTAGCCTTTTATTAAGAGACCCAAAACACCCTGGAATGGTACTGTGACTCCTTATAGGAAAAAATGGATTCTGAACCTTTCTGTATTTAGAAATGCTTCCAGATCTGTAATTACATCCTGTTTCTATAGTCTGTGCTTTGTAGGGTAAGATGGATACCGTTCATGAAGAGTGTGCCCCATGGAGAAGGATTGGTATGCAGTAGGATGGCACACCAATGCCCTGTATTATTCATTAAGACTGCTACATAATGGAATAAGGCCTTGTATGTGGTCTTACTGCATTGCGTAGTTATACTGGTAGGTGCATGCAGTATACATGCAAATGAGCCCCACGGTATTATACACAATAAAGAATCACTGCAATAGCTGTATGCATGTGGTTCTAACTTCATATATTCCAAGACCAGATGTGCATGCACACAGTTAGTGTACCACACTGATCTTCCTTCCTTGTTGATAGATTGCTCAGCATGCAAAGTTGTTCAGAAACAGTTTTGCACAGTAGGAAACCTCCTGCTGGAAATGGAGTTTCCTGTTGTGCTGGTAATGCTGCTACCATAAGTGCATTTCTCGAGCCCTGACACACTGATGTTGCTGAGCTTCCAACAATGGGAGTCTAACAGTGCTAGATCCTGTATTACCAGATTATGGTAATGATCCTAGCTTTGCCATAATGTCAAATGAATGAAGATGTTTTATAAATGACTCTTTGGCATGATAGCATAACACAATACTCTAAGGAGTGGCTCCTCAGTGAGGTGTGTCACACAAAAGTCATACTTTACTCAATAGCTGTATTCTGTCTGCCCTACTGTTACACAATACTGTGATTCAATCTGTGGTACCAGAGTACAGACTACACAATGGTGTACAGTCCCCACTAGTTCTGAACTGAAAGGCATTCGCATTATTTTATGCACTGCCTAATATTACTGCAATGCATATTTGTGAGCCTTGATAACAACAAGCAGTATAGTGAACATGGTATACAGAATGTATCAATATACAGAGGCAAATGTGGTGCGCAGACTTACAAATTTCATATTTTTCACCGGGAAGCTGAACCTAAACTTTATCTTTAAAATGTAGCCAGTTCTAACAGTTCATAGACTCTGCTTAAGAAAAATGAGAAAACATTTGACACCTCCCTCAGTCATACTCAAGCAATATTTAAGAAGGTAAGTGAAACTAAAAACATGTGGTTATTTGGCAATGAACCAAACTGAATGGTTTAAAATCTGTTCAAGCAGGAAAACATTTCTCTAAAAAACTGAAACAGTTAGATTTAAGGATAATGAAAGCTGATAACGGGAGGGAGTGCAAGATTTGGTGGATGTGCATTGATATACTGACTGTATCAGAACATTATAAGCAAATAAAGCATTTTAGAGCTTTTCTTGTTTTTCTTTTTCATGAAGCAACAAGTATCTACAGGTACACTGATAATGTTTTGGTGAAGTTATAGACTATTTCCTGATTGATAACTTGTTTATGTGTGCCACAAATTAATGTGCCTGTAACAAACTAGGATGCATGCATTTTTAGTACCTGAAAAATACACAAAAACAGTAACATTCCAAGTTCTGGCCCATAATTTCAGTGAAGGAATTAAACGCTGAAACCATGTTAATATATCTTCAACAGGAAGGCAAAATATTTGTCCAATTCTTTTCAAAAGATTCAAAAAGATTCAAAGAAACTTTATTGTCATTTAAGACCACACAAGTGCAGCTTAAATGAAATTACAAATGTCAGCTTGTGAGAGAAATGTAGTGCAAATAGTATACAGCAGTATCAAAGAATAACATAAGAAAGAAAATAATACAACTGATATGCAAGAGGTAGTTCATATTACTTAAACATATTCAACACTCATTATCCAGTGATAAATAATAAATAAATACCCACCACCAAACCCCTACACTGTTAAGATAGAGAATAAATAGATACTAGTGAATAGCAGCTGTTTAGTTACCATATTACACTTGTTAATCTTAGATGTGTCTCAGTATAGCCATCATATTGCATAATAGTAATATTGGCTCAGAGTCACAGGATTAAATGAAAAAAAGAGGCTTCAATGTATCAGGTATTATGGTTGGTGTCCGTATTAATAAGTCTCACAGCTGTAGGATACAAACTGTTCCTGAATCTGGTAGCCCTACAGCAGAAGCTGTGGTACCTCCTTCCAGACGCATTTTGGCACTGCTGTAAGTGCCTGCTGGACATTACATATGAGGACCCCCCCCCCCAAACATACACACTCTGTAAAATGCATTACGATACTGCATTGCCAGGGCAGTGAATGATGTCTGAGTTATCACCTGCTCTGATGCAGAGGGCCAGCATCATTTCAGCATCCGGAAGACATGCCATCCTGACTGTTTCACATACTGGGAAGAAGATGTTACTGTTAGAGAGTGAGAGCTTTACAATACATATGAGCAAGTGGTAGTTGTTTATAAATAGATGGGAATTATTTTACAGCTATATGCATTTAGTGCTGTTCATGGATTCATGGATATCTATGGCTCTTTTTTTTTTTTTTAACACTTGGTAAAATCAAAGAAAACACACTAATTTGTCAGAGGACTTAAGCATTATTGTCAAGAGATTGGGGTACATATATGGGACTGATATTATAGCTGCCTGCCACTTGATCAGCTGCTTCACTGTCCATGCTTAAAGAGCTGGGAATTACTTTCATTACTGCATACAGATTTGTTTTGCTTTATTCCTCACATACATTGTAACTGCATGTTGAACTGCTCCACTATCCCTCCTATCAACCAGAATTCCCAACAGTGTTGTGGTGACATAGATTGGACTGACAGTGGATGTGCTACCACCACCCAAGTGTCATCACCTGCTTTGGGCCTGTATGGTTGGTAGTATTTAGTGCTACATTCCAATCTATCCACCCTGTCATTAAAACACAAATCCCTCATCAGCTTGCAGTACCTCACTTTTACACTGGCCATGCCACCACCCCTGTCTATGTCTGTTACACCTGGCATATGATGGTCATTCAACAAACATGCTAACTGTTGACATTTCATGATGGCTGTCATATGCTGTGGTATGGAATTACCACTGAGATTAGGTGTACCATGTTTATCCCTTTTGGAATTCCATAGTAGGATATATGTGGTATGGACTTCCCGTTGTCATGTAGGTCAACATTTGATAGGCTATGTCTGCCACCTACTTCATAGATCCTATAGACAGTGCAGTACATGTTCTGGGAGATGATTCAGCTCAACATCACTGGCCTTTGCATTCACATTGTTTGGAACTCATGGATTATAGCACTAACATACACACAATTGACTAGTATGTGGACCATATAACCTTGCCCCTTGTGGAACACATACTTCTGTACTGCTTTTGTATTAGATCTTCATATTGTCATTGGTTTTCCACTGCATGCTTTACTGTAGGTCAATCTTCCAGGGTGTGACTGTCATCCAGTGTAACAGATATTACTGAAAACTGCTATTGCTTTTGTCTTTTATCTTTATTACTGACTTCTTCATCATTTGTTTTTAATTGTCCTTTACTGTTTTGTTTCTTTCCATGTACATTCATATTTTATGTAGTGTCATCCATGGCAATGAATGTGATGCAGCAATCTCCAGTGGTGGATGTAGGTTCCTCCTAAGTATGCATCACAGGGGAATGCAGGTATGTCATCTAGCAGAGAGTGGAAACCCTGATGGCTGCTCAGGGGCCAGTGGCAGAAAACCAGCACTGGTGGCCTGAACCATGTCCTTCTATAACAGGAAAAGTCACACAGCTACCAGGCGCAGATCAGTCTGTGTGTGTTAACAGTGGCTGGGCCCAGCCATGAGGTGGACATAAGGTTGAATGACTTTGAGTAGTGTGTTACACTGTGGAAGAGAGTAGAGTCAGCTGTCTCCTACAATCCGCCATCATGGTATCAGCTGTTTTTGTTTCATTTCCCTGCCCAGTGTGTAGTCCAGTCCTCCCTTTTACTGATTGCTGTCTCTCTCTGTATGTCTATCTGTCTGTCTGCCTGTCTGTGTCTCTTCTTCATGATTGCTCTCTTTATGTCAGCACCTCCTTTGTTAGACTTTGTCTTTCTTTAGCTGTGGTTTGTCTTTCCCTGCTGCTATCACTATACTCTTTTTCCTACCCATACTTTCTCCATGTCAACTTTCCCATTTTTTTTCCATCTTGGAAATATAATTAAATGGACATTTGCATCTATCATATGAAAAATATATACTTGCTCCCCATCCATCGTAAACTTCATTTTCCCTTCCTTGTTTTTGCTTTCCTGCTTGCGCTTTCCACATTTTAGTTTCCCTCTACACCCATTTCCTTCCCTTTTATAATATAAACATAGCAGAGATTTTTTTTGTAGTGGTATGAATGCATTGTCATAATCATGTTACTTGCACAGTCCTGTGTCCATGTGATGATATAACTCACCATGAGGGGGCGGAGCCTGAATGGCTAACTGAAAGCAGCAGTATTTTAGAGCTCCATATTAGTTAAATAAGACAGGAAAAAATATTATTTTTTTCTTAAAAGTATAAAACCTTATAGATAAAGGACTAATTTACATACTTAGAAACTTTGGTGAAGTTTTACAAATAATTTCCTGTCAAAAAGCTTGGAGATATATTCACTTGTTAAAATGAGCAACTCAAAGAATTCTCACCAGGATGCTGCCTTAAAGAGGGACCTACAACAGATGGTATCTACCCTGCAGGAGTTGTCTTTGAGGATGGATGATTTTAAAGAGAATCTGGAAAATCTTAAAACAAGCGGTCAGAAACAGGCTGACACCCTCAAGGAAATGCTACAACACCAGACAAGGATAACAGGAATAGAGGTTTCTCTAAATGACTTAGACAGCAGACTTAAGGAAGAGGAAACACAGAAAGAACTGCTTGTTAAAAAAAAAAACACTTGGTTGGTTAATAAAGTAGATGACTTGGAAAATAGGGAGAGGAGAAATAACATCAGGATTTTTGGATTACGTGAAAACACAGAGGGTGAGAATATTATTTCCTTTTTATCAAGCTGGATCCCTGACTTTTTAAATTTAAAAGAAGGACTTTCCTTCGGCATTGAAAGGACACACAGAGCTCTTGGGAAACCTGCCACTATGTCAAACTCTCCTCCTAGGTCAGTAATTATCAAAATTCTTTCATACTTGGACAAGGAACTGATTTTAAGATCTGCTTGGAGGAAGGCACCTCTAAAATATAAACAGAGCCTGATAAGATTTGATAATGACTATTCATCTAGAATAATGGAACAAAGGAAAAAAGTGTGGCCACTGATAACATTTCTGAAACAAAATAACATCAAGGCACAACTTGCATATCCAGCTAAGATAAGAATACTGTATGCCAATGAGATGAGGACTTTTATTGACTTAGAGGAAGCCTCTTCATTTATTAAAACTAATAATGTGATTACTTTACCAGATGATATGGATTGGATGTCACCTTCCCTCAAGAGATCAAAAGAAACAAATGTCTGGTCAGAGCAAAAGACATACTGTACAACCAAATCTCTCAAAGCATCTACTATGATATGAATTGTTTTAACATTACTTTAAAGGACCAATCTTACTGCTTGGAATTTTAAAACAAAGGTAACTAACTACTGGAATCTGTATCTATATTTTTTGAAAATAGATGACACATGAGAGTTTTCCCATTACCTCAGTTATGTAAAACAGGGTACTTTTCATTCACAGAAGGAGGGTTATATAGCACATAAAATATTTATACTGTAAATCAACATGCATAGTATATATGTATTTTCTCTTAATTTTCTCTTTTCTTTCTCTCTTCTCTCTTTTCTCATTATTTATTTTAACTGCATCTTGTCTCGCTTTTTAAATTCTCTCCTATTTACTATACTAATATAGTTTATAGTCTATCTATACATAGATAAATAATAGTGTAAAATAATCTAGTTTTATGGTAGACTAATTGGAATAGTGAACTTAATTAATTGTTTTTACAGTATTTATTAGAATAATGATAGTCACTGTTATACTTATTGGGATTGGAGGCATGTTCGTGATTAACTCTGAAATGTTCCATTCATGTACATATGTCCTTTGAATTATTTCCTTTTAGTATTAACAACTACATAAAAAAAGGAGGGAACAATATACTGCTGGTTAAGAGAAGTGAAGCTTTCTTCACATTCTATTTGCGTTGCCATAGCAACAGTAAACAATTGCTGCAGTTTCTAAGGGCACTGTGAATCTGCAAAGTGCATTTAGCTTCACAGTTAACAAATAATAAGAAAAAATAATGTTGTTTAGTTATTAAAATGAAAAACAACCTAAACATGGTAAAATAATACATAATAGGATTACCTGTAAATATTTTATGATTTATCCTCATAGGATTACATATTCCTGGAAACACAACTGAAATGTTCCCAAACTACATGTGCATTGAAATGTAACTGCTTGATTAAAAAGTATTACTCATTTTAACATGATGATTTCACAAGCTGTCTGCACTGTAAAAGTTGCATTTTATATGTTACTTGAAATTGTCAGTCTCTAGAGCATATGAAAAGATACATATTATACAACAACCCCCCCATTAATATTCTAAAACGTGCATGCTGATTGGTCAGTGAGCACATTGTAAATCAGAGTTATACTAATGGAAAAAGGTCCATTCACTTGTACTTTTTCCATTAGTATAACTCTTTTTTTAAAGCAACGGAGAACGCAAGATCTCCATTGCTTTTTACACACTGTTTCGCTATGTTAAACGAGTTTAACATAGTGAGACAGCTTTAAAAAAAGTAACGGAGATCTTCCTATCTACGTTGCTTTTTTTAAAAGGTGTCTCGCTATGTTAAATGGGTTTAACATAGCGAGACAGCTTTAAAAAATGCAAAGGAGATTCTCCGTTGCTTTTTTTAAAGCTATCTCGCTATGTTAAACTCCTTTAACATAGCGAGACACTTCGTAAAAAGCAACGGAGATCTTGCTTTCTCCGTTGCTTTTTTCAAAACTGTCTCGCTGTGTTAAATGGGTTTAACATAGCGAGACAGTTTGTAAAAAGCAACGGAGATCTCACTTTCTCCGTTACTTTTGCCCACAGCTCTGATGTACTGCGTAAGCATATGCATGCGCAGTACATCAGAACTGCCGAATATCAGATAGCTGTGGAAGGGCAGCAAGGAGGCATTATACAATGCCATTATTTAAGAAAAGTAATTATTTTTTTTCTTAAATAATGTCATTGTATAATAGCAATAACCCACTTCTGGGTGTGGGTAATGCTGGATTCACCCACGGTTGTTTTTGTTTGGCCACTCGGGCTTTGTCCTCATGACCAAACCACACAAACCGTGGGTAAATCCAGCATTATCCACACCCAGGCGTGGGTTATTGCTATATTACTTTTCACAACATGTTATCTTTGCAGTTACCTCACACTCTGTATAAATTCACTTGGTAACTGATAGCTATTCATTTAAAATATCAGTTTAAATATTAAATGTACCCTTGAAATGCTATTGACACTTTGACAAAATATAATCTGAACTGTAAAATGAATGACTTGAAAGAAGTGAAGTAATGCATAGATTTCAAAGACAGTTCTTGACACTACATTAAAAGTAAAAATATATATTCACAAGGAAGTACTGAAATGTTTAGTCTTCCAGTTAAAACAGCTTACTGTCAACATTTTGCGATATCAGAAAGTTTGAAGAGCTAGAAAATTACTATTCTTTGTTTTTATAATGATTATTAGACAGATGTTAGACTCTGCTTAGTTTAATGAATTGTGACATATGTTTATGAGGAAAAGTGGACTCAGTTACTCACATCGGACTACACATTCCTGGAAACTCAACTGAAATGTCCCCAAATTACTTGTGAATTTAAATGAAACTGCCTGATTAATAAGCATAATTTACTTTAACAACCTGAATCCATAAGCTATCTGCTCTATATATGCTACATTATATATGTCACTTGCTTATGACAGTCTCTATAGCACATGAAAAAATACATATTATTTTTGCAACATGCTATATTTGCACTAATCCTGCATTCTAAACTAACTCAATTGGCAAATGACAAGTTATTTATTTGAAACATCAGGCTAAATATCAATTGTGCCCTTGAAATATTGTTGCCATTTTGACAAATTAAAACCTGAATTGAAAAAGGAATTATTTGAAGAAGTGAAGTATTGTACAGATTTCAAAGACAGCTATTGACACTACAATATAAGTAGAAATGCATACATGAAAGTAACAATTAAAATGCTTTATACTTTTAGTTAAAATAGCTTATTGTTAACGTTTTGCTTTATCAGAAAATTTAAAGAGTTAGGAAATTATTTCTAATTTGTCTTTATAATGTTTACTAAAGTGATGTTAGTCACTGACTTGTTTAATAGATTGTGAGTCATGTACAAGACAGACTACTGAATGTTATTTCTGTTTACCTGTGTTTGCTGAATTTCTTTTATTAGTATTGATTTAAACAAGGGAAAGAAAGGGAAGGGAAATCTCTGTTTTTGATCAAGGGAGGAGAGGCTTAAGAGTATTCTAACTGCCCTAAAAACTCTCTAAGATGCTCTAAATACTATTTGATTAATACTTACCTAAGGTAATTCTTGATTACAATATAGGTACCTTCACGTTCATTCTAGACCTGATGTGATTACCCATTCTGGAAGGAGGAGGTGCCCTATGCAGGATGGGAATTGTCAGGGTGATCATAGTTCATTCTTAGACTCTGCTTTGTAAATCTATAAATATGTAAAAGCACTGCACACTAGAATGTAGGGCGCCTCTACTCAGAGTCAGGATACCACTGATAAGCCATGCCTTTTCATAAGTGCAAGTTAAAGTTGGTGAGCTGAAGAGTGGGAAAGTAAAGGAAGACAGTACACCTACAGTAAATTCATATTTCATTGGTAATCACTCAGTGTCTCCTGTAGAGTCCTTTTAGTCAAATTATTTTAGTAATAATCTATTTGTTGTTGGCTTATTTAGTGTATGCTCCTCTGTTGCATTTAATTTATCCAAAATGACATATCTGACATGTTTGGGATCTTTTAAGGGTAACTAATATTGGATATTTTCTAAGTCAACATAATAATTGTTTACACTGCTAACATTCCATCCTGATATATAAAATACTATAGAACAATAATAGAATAAAATAGAATTTCATATCTCTTTTAAGAAAATTCTCCATATAATAATTTAGCATATGGAGCCAGTTGATATTGTTGGTTAAAGGTATGAGTGATAATCCAATAGATCTATCTTTATCTATTGGATTAGGAATGACTTTCATTCCATGTCTAATGGGAAATTAATATTTACTTGTATTTGATACTTTAGAATTAATGTTTTATAGAAGTACTTTTTAAAGCCTGACCAGAATTCTACGCTACTTATATATAAAGAAGAAAGAACATTAAATTACACTCCCAAGTTTGCACACATAAAAATAACATTCAGTGTTATCACAGAATATGGTATAACTACTATAATCAAAATAAAAAAAAAAAAGAAGCAAAAAGTTTCTTCCAACTATAACTTGAAATGGATTTAACATTCTTATCATTAAATACTAATGGCTTAAATAATGCAAATAAAAGATCAAACTTACTAAAATATTTAAGTCTAAATAAGGCACAAGTAGTATTTCTCCAGGAAACTCATTTTAAGACTAATGATTGCTTTATTTGGAACCCTAAGGACTATACAGTCTTAGCTCAATCCTCCTATAGAACAAAAACAAAAGGAGTATCAATTCTCTGGAAGAAAAACATAATCACTTCAAAAGTTATTTATAAATATGAAGACAAAGAAGGTCTACTAGAATTTGTTATAACTAAACTTAATAACTGAATATGGACTTTAGCTAATCTATATTGGTTCCCAGGAATTGGAGCAGGAATGGTTAAAACACATGTAGATTTTATTTCCAACAATTATAAAGGAAATCTTATACTGGGAGGAGACTTTAATTGTACCTTAGAAGCTTCTGAAACCACCAATAAGTCTTTTCGCATAGCGACTATTTCAAAATCCTTAAAAAATGGATTGATTCATTTCATTTAATTGACACTTTTAAAGTAAAAGATGATACATCCTTATTATTTTCCGTGAAGACCATAAATTTGTAACACAAACCAGAATAGACAAATTATTCGTAGTTCAAAATTTACAAACAAAAGTCCTTAACTTCTCAATAGTTCCATGCCCCTTCTCAGATCATGACTCTCTGATAATGAAGCTCCAAATAGAGTTTAAACTTTTAATCCTCTGAACTAGAATTCCATCATATATCATGAAAATTAAAGAATTCAGACCCTGGATGTTGTCAGAACTGCAATTATTTCTTGAAATTAATAATACAACAGAAATCAGTAGAGTCATGGTTTAGGACTCATTAATAGCATATTTATTTGATAAGACCCTTAGCTGGTACAAAAACAAAGTTAGATAGTGGGAATCTGAATCATTAGACTTACAAATCAGATTCTTGACAGCAAAATCTAAAAAAAATTAGAATTGTCCAGAAGTCAAAAAACAAATACAGGAATTAAATAAAACATATAATGAAATTCTAACACACAAAACATGTCTAGCCTTGAAAAAATTAAAAATAAACTCATTAGCCACCTCCCCAGATATGCATATCTACATAACTTATCTACAAGAATTAAAATACAATCTAAAGCAAATAACATTAGTAGTATATATCATGAAAAGAAAGGGAAAAAAGTATAAGATATAGGAGATATCCTTGAAGCATTTTGGTTCCATTATATGGAACACTTCAAAAAAGAAGATTTAGATACCAACCAAATAAACTTAGATACAAACCTTATCAATATAAGAAAAATTCCCAAAAAGCTTAAAACTATACCTACAAAAACCTATATCCTACAAAGAAATTGCTGACAAGATAAAAGAAAGTAAATCTAACAAAGCTCCAGGGATAGATGGTATAATTACAGAAATTAACAAACTCTTCCCTTCAACAGTAATCTCCCTTTTTCATAAAACTTTGCTAGAAGTCCAGTCAGAAGCAAAATTACCACCCTCGTGGAAATATTCTCTCATAACACCAATTCTAAAAGATAATAAACCATCAGACCTTTGCACCTCATACAGATCTATATCATTACTGAATAATGATTACAAAATATTCATGTCAACACTAGCTAACATAATGAAAATCTCACTTTCAAAAACAATTAATAATGATCAAACTGGATTTTTATATAACAGGCACACATATGATAATATTAAAAGGATACTTACGCTTATAGATTATGTGAATAAAGAGGATAGAGAAACACTTTTAATCGGACTAGACATAGAAAAAGCCTTTGTTTCCCTCGACTGGGAATATCTATTTAAAACTTTAGGATTATTTGAATTTCTTCCTCCCTTCATCTTATTACTAAAAAACATATATATTAATAACTTAGCCTAAATTAAATTAGGTCATTTCACCTCAGAATCTATCCATATAACAAAAGGTACTAAACAAGGATGCCCCCTTTCTCCTATTTTATTTGCTTTGGCTATAGAAATACTTGCAGAAATAATATGCAATAATCCAAGAATAAAAGGAATAGAAGTCTATGACCAGTACATATCTAAAATAATGCTTTTTGCTGATGATATTTTATTAATCCTATCAAACTCCAGACAGTTATTAGGAGAGCTAGAAGAAGTAATGGAGACATTTTATAAGATTTCAGGACTACACTTTAATAGATCAAAATCGAAATTTCTATTTTTAAATAAGAAAGAAGAACTACATGTTACAGATAAATCCATCATAGGAAAACAAGAACTTATGCTAAATTATTTAGGAATAGTGTTATGCAAAAATGTAAATGAAACAATATTGATAAATTATAAAAATATTATTGAAACAATAAAAATATATATAGAAAAGTGGAACAAAATTATATTAACTTTTGAAGACAGATTGCAATTAATAAAAATGGTCTTATTGCAAAAAATACTATATGTAGCATTAGCAATACAGTTAATTCCTAAAATATGCATTCTTAAAGAAATAAACTCATGTTTAATAAAATTTTGATGGTATCCCAAAAAGAATAGAGCAGCTCTAACTCATCACATTAGACCCTGAAAACAAGGAGGATTGAACTTCCCAGAAACAGAAATATACATAAAAGCATATGTGCTTAAAATTACAATAGACTGGATAAACCCAAATTATTTTGCCAACTGGGAAAGAATTAACAACGGCTATATTAACAAATTAATTTAATCTGTTAAAAAAAATTTAATAGACAAATCAAACAAACCCTGGTACATACTATGCATAAGTATACAATATAATATAACAAAACCTTTTAAAACAACACTGATTAATCATTACATCAATTCCTTTAGGAAACTTATCAATGCAAACATAGATCTAAAACTTTGGTTTGACCTTTTAACCCCATTTACCATCACTAAGATCTTTCCTCACAAAATATATAGTGAAACAATAACCTCCTGGGAACAAAATGGATTCTTATGCCGGTTTCAATGTGTAAATAAATTAAATGTTTTAGATATACATATGATAAAAACTGCTTACAGTATTCCAACACAGGACTGGTTAACCTTACAAAGCATTTTAATGTACACTGAAGATTTATGCAGATTAATTAATGATTCCTCGTTTAAAGATATTCCAAATCTAATACATTTTCTGTATGAATTTATATATAATAGTTGTAAAAAGAAAAATTCCATTTCAAATCTATATAAAAACTTAATAACATATAAAACAATTCCCAAACCATCATACTGGTAGTTTTTAACAAAAGGTCAGTCATTGCAGTTAACAGAAGAAATAAAAACTAACATCTTACTATCAGTTAATTACACCTCTAACACACAGTACTGGAAAATATTTAACTGGAAATACTTACATAGAGCATTTTAACATCAGATAGAATTAAAAAGATCAGTACTACTACAGATGTTTTTTGCTGGAGGTGTGAAAAGTCAAATAAAGCAGACTGGATTCATATTTTTTATGAATGTTGTTGTTTTTCATTCGGCTTTGGTCGCCACAGTGGAACTCCGGTCCGCTAATCATTGGCAGTCGATTTTTATGGTGCCCAGGTGCCAGCCCAACACCCAACCTTCAATGAAGGCAAGCCCATTTATGCATGTCTTTCGAATGCCACTCGACCACGGGGAGGACATGCAGACTCCACACAGAAGGCACTCCAGCCGAGAACTGAATGGGAGAACCTCTTGCTGTGAGGTGACAACGCTACCACTGCACCACTGTGGCTTCATATTTTTTATGGATGTAATAAAATGAAATCATATTGGAATGGAATCAATCATTTTTTACAAGCTTTATTTAATGAATCCTTTACCTTAACTAAAGTATTGATAATTCTAAATGTAAATGATGGTCGCTACCTGAATAAGACAAATATGTATTTGTTATGGACAATATTTGCTATATCTAGGAAATGCGTAACCAGAAGGTGGAATTCAAATACACTCCTGACTTTGGAAGAATTCTACACTTTACTGAAGACAACTGCATTGATGGAAATAAAAATCAAAGAACTACGAATCAATCCTAGGCCATTGGTAAATAATCCTTGGAAGAAAGTTATATCTTTGTTGGACACTCTGCAGTAATCAATATTGTATCTCTGATAACTGATCTGTTAATTCTATATTTAATAACATACAATGTATATAATTGAAAGTCAGGCTATTGTGAATATTGTATATAGTTGTTTAAAATATTTAAAAATATTATGTAAATGTTATTTTAATTGAAAATAAAAAAAAAAATATTTGAGAAAAAAATATAACTCACCATGGTACTTTGTTTGCCATTTTGTGACCTACTCTGTTTTCATCATTTAGTAGATTTCAAATAGTTAATACCGGTAAAGTAGAGAATTAAAATTTCTAACAGAAATATACATTTTATAGTACAGATAGTTCCAACAATTTATGAAAATCACCTTTATTGTTATGCAGTTTGTCTTTGCATCTCATGCACCCATGTCTGGAGGTATACTCCCCATACCCAAGCTTAAGTTGTATACTCACTGTATGTTTATTGTATATTGTAGTAAGATAAGTATTTAGTTAATTATATAGTTTAAATCTGCATATATTTTCAAGACAGCACTCCCTCAGACTTAATATGGCAGAGATGGTACAGTGAGATTCACCTTCCCTCCAAAACTGCATACATACCTCTCAACTGTACAGATTTTCACAGAATGTCCAGATTTTTGCCTCATATTTTTGGACCATTTCTTTTTTATAAAATTGTGTTTTTGGCAAATTAGTGGAAAATCATTAAAGACTGAAGTTAGAAAATAATGACAGACAGTTGAGTTTCAGACTTTATACCCTTCAGAAAATTCATGCTAAAGCAAAACCTGTTATTCAACCAACTTTCTAACTTTGCAAGAGCAATATTTAAAAACTTTCCCTATTTCTGGGCTTTTGTCCCAACTTTATTTATGGCTTTGTCAGGATTTCTTGCTCTAAGAGGTTGAGAGATATGACTACATATTAAAATTATTCATTTCCTTTTAAACAGACAAAAGTTTTATTTATTTGTGAAACAGGGTGTTGGAGGTTGGATCCTCATATTAGGCCATACTTCTCACCGTAACCCTTACTGAATCTAAGGGTAAATGCAGTATGAAAACCATAATATAAAGTTATCGTAAACATTTATTTACTTTTCATGTACAGTTGACTGTAAATTTGTATTGCAATTATGCATTTTCTGTTCAGGTAAATGCTTTGAGCATTATTATACAAAAGAGAAACCAAGAGTGTTAAATTTAATCTGCATTTTTATAATGAAAATTACAACTGTTTGTCATTTTTGCATTTAAGTTACTTGTAACACATTGCATTAAGTTACCTAGCACTTGCTCACTAAAGCAATTATATGTCAGCACTAAAAGATTAAAAGCACTACACCCTCACAAACTCCCCTTGAGTACCTTGTTCCCCACTGGCCCTTTTTTTCAATTATAAAGGAATTCCCGATACTATTCTGGCATGTCCAAAGGTCAGTTGTCAATCTCCTCTCTGGTCCAGCTGGTGAATCTGGGAATCTTGAGGCAATGCTACAACTGCCTCATGTACACAAACAACCCTCTCCTCCTCCCAACAAATTCCAACACATGTGAGAGATGCAACCATATAGCCAAACTGGAGGCTAAGCTCTCTCAACTCAGTACTGGCAAAACCAGTCAGGAGGAAAAGGAAACCACACTCACTACAATTCCAGTCTCACATAGACCTACCACGACAGCAAACCAAACACATAAACACACAAAAACATACTTGGAGGCTCTAAATAAAAATCTGCCTAAGCAGCAGAGACCTCCAAAGCAGACACCCAAGCAACCGCTACCCCAAAACAAAACAAGTGCAACACATAGCTCACAAAGCCAGTGTGCCAAACAGTCACAGCCCTTAAGGCTAAACAACACACCTGATACACTTGTAATAAGTGACTCTATCATCAGGCACACTGATGTCCCACTCACCAGGCTGAACAAGGAGGTCACGGTGAGCTGCCTGTCGGGTGCTAGGATCCACCACATAACACAAGCACTCAGGTCACTCCAAGGCAAGTACAAATATGACTCAGTCATTTTCCATGCTGGTGTGAATGACCTGAGATGGACCTCCCTGGACTACATGAAGAGAGACATAGAGGAGCTCTCTGAGCATGTAGCCCAGGCCGGTATGACCCTGACCTTGAGTAGCATCTTACCCTCACCAAGAATGATGCCACAATATGAAGACAAGATGATCAATTTCAACAATTGGCTTAAGTATTGGTGTCATTCAAAGGGGATCCAGTGCCTGTCAGCCTGGGATGACATGCTCGACAAACCACGGTGCTTCACTAGGGACGGCTTGCACCTGTCACCCCTGGGCTTTCGGATATTGGCAAAGGCTCTTGCTACCCCCATAGTGCCTTTTTTAGGCAAGGCTCAAAAGACAAACCCACCTCCATAGGTATTACAAGGGATAAGAAACTAAAAGTAATGCTACTCAATGCCAGAAGTCTAAACCTCAAGATGCACGCACTCTAAACTCTCCTTAGCATGGAGAACATCGATATCTGTGCAGTAACAGAAAGCTGGTTCAAGGCTCCCGAGAGCACCCCAGCACTACCAGGTTATACCTCATACCATGCTTTTCGGCCCCAAAACTTGGACCAAACCACAAAAGGAGGGAGGGGTATCAATATTCGTCAAAGATACCCACACCTCCAGGTTGGTGGCACAGCACGAAGCATCAGAGACTATCCATGTGCAACTAACAGTGGGTAAAACTGCCTTCCAGTTTAAAGCCAGCTACAGACCACCCTCCCAAACCCAGGAACCCCACTCAGCCTTCCTGAGAACACTGGAAAATATGAAGGTCTCTCCAAACACCATTATATTGGGAGACTTCAACTACCCAAACATAGACTGGGAGCATTACTCTAGCTCCAACACCCTAGCCCAAAGGTTCCTAGAATTTATAAACTCAAATGGTATGGAACAACTTGTTACCACTCCCACAAGAGGGGAAAACATACTGGACCTGATCATCACCAACATGGGGACTCTATGCTCCAGACCAGGAGTGTATCCCTCACTGGTAAGATCAGACCATAAACTAATCTCACTGGATATTCACATCCCGACCCCACCCCCTGCCCAGAAAACCACAGTGAAAAACTTCTCTAAAGCAAAACTGATGTGGAATCCTTCAAAGCCCCCGGGCCTGTGGAAAATATGGCCCAGACCACAGAATCCTTTATAAACGCATTCTATGAACACCTTCAGGAATGCATGGATCATGTAATCCCAAATAAAACCAAGACCCAATCCTCCAAAGGTAGACGTCCTGTCTGGTGGACCCCAACCATAAACAAACTATACAATAGAAGGAGGAAGCTACTACATGATAGAGCAAAATGCCAAAAAGGGAAGGCATCTCTGATTAGTATTAGCAGAAAACTACGGGCACTCATAAAATCATCTAAGGCCAGCTTCGAGAGAAAAATTGCACAGGACACTAAGGATAATCACAAGGCTTTCTTTAGTTATGTTAGGAACCTGGGTGGGAATTCCCAGATATGCTCAGAATTAGTCCAAAATGACAAAAAATACACTGAACCCACAGACAATTGCCAACATCCTACTGACAGGTTCAGCGCAAACTTCTCCCACCTCTCCCCACCAAAAGGGCAAATATCTATCCCAGCAGAGTGCTGCCCCCCTGACATCTCAGATGCTCAGGTAAGAGCTGCCCTCTCCAAAACAAAAAACACAGCATCAATGATACCAGACGGTGTCCCAGGCTGTGTCCTACATGAATTCCAAGAAGAGCTAAACCCAAACATAAAACTACTGTTGAATCTCAGCCTTACTACAGGATATGTACCCAAAGAGTGGCATACAGCAATAGTGGTCCCTCTCCACAAAGGTGGTGCCTCAACAGATCCTGGAAACTATCGCCCCATAAGCCTGACTAGCTTGGTCTGCAAAGCTATGGAAAGGATCATCATGGACCTCATAAATAAAGATATTGGGGACCTACAGACACTGGATCCTACCCAGTTCGGCTTTGTTAAGGGCAGATCCTGCCTCTTAAACCTGGTTGATTTCTTTGAAACAGTCACCAAGGCCATTGATGAGGGGAAGGTGGTCCACACAGCCTACCTGGACCTCGCAAAAGCCTTTGATACAATACCCCACTCGGGCATTATAGATAAGCTCACCAGCTTAAATATAAACCCCTATGTCACTAGATGGGTTGCAAACTGGCTCAAGGACAGAACCCACATGGTTTGAATTGCTGGAGCCATGTCAGACTCCAAACCAGTTACAAGTGGCGTCCCACAAGGCTCAGTCCTGGGACCTTTCTTGTTCAGTATATATTTCTCGAAGGTACAGGCCAACATGGAAGGACTGTGGCTGACCAAGTTCGTAGATGACTGCAAACTGGGCGCCATAATCGACTCTGCAGCCGACACAAGCATCCTCCAGAAGGGCCTCACAGAAACAGACAACTGGTGCCAGAGCCATGGCCTCAAGCTAAATGCCAAAAAGTGTATAGTCATCCCCTTTGGCAAAAACAAAGTGCCCACAAATTACCACATAGGTGGTAATCCATTAAGTACGGAAGAAGTAATTAGGGACCTGGGGACCCAAGTTGATAGCAATCTCTCATTTGACAACCACGTGGCCAAAGTGGTTAGAAAAACATTTTATATAGCCCACCTAATCATGAAGGGATGCACATCTAGGTCAGGGGAGGTCATCGTGCCTCTTTACTCATCCCTCATCAGGCCCATAATTGAGTACAATGCTCCTTTTGGGATGTACCTTACCAGACACCTGCAGCAACTGAAAAGACCCCAAAAGTACCTCACCAAGAGGATCAAAGGGCTCAAACAGATGCCATATGCTGCCCGGTTAAAGAAACTCCAGCTCTACCCAGTGGCATACCGCCTGCTCAGAGGATATCTGTGCCTGACGTATAAAGCCATGTCCAACCCAGAATTAATGGACATGCTGCACCTCAGAAAATCCAAATCCCACCGAGCTACGCGCTCGAGAGACTTGAACCTCAGCACTGAAATAAATAGGACATGCTGGAAGGTCAGATTCATAACCCAGAGGTTCCCTTCACTCTGGAATAAACTCCCAGTCCAGGTTAGGCAGAGTCCCTCATTGACTCTCTTCAACAAGAATCTTGATGAGTGGATGGAAGATTGCAGGTTTACCCCGGGTATCACTTCTGTGTCACTGTTAGACAGAGGCACAGTATACTAACCTCGAAAAAGGGCATAGCAAAATTAATTTAAAATGGGTGGTGAAAGCCAAACACACTGTGGCTAGGCTTATAAATGCCCTAGGGCAGATAGCCTAGTATGAACCTATGAACCTATGAACTATCTTTCTAACTTCAGAATTTGTTTTGTTTAGTAAAGCAAAATATTACAATTCAGACTTTCATTTTAGCATTACAGAATGCTTGAAAATCATATACATTTTAAGCATATACTGGCTGTTACTGAAAAATAAGCTCCCATTTGAATTGTCAAGATCAGTATGGAATCTTGCATAGAAATAGCTTATTTTTTTTTCAAGTCATATTTTTCTACATAATATTAACAGCAAAAAAAAAAAAAAAGTATAAGAAAAATTTGTATTATATTATATTAACCTTTTCTGTTCACTCAGATATATTGAAAAAATACCACTAAAATGTATTTATTTTTTTATTTAATTTTATTTTGACATTTGTTGTTCGACTGAGCATGAGCCCATTTTCAGTGGAGGCCTGGGGAGAATAGCTCCATATAGATCACTTATCAAAGCAGAAATAACAGTAAGTACAGAAAGTTTCAAATATAAGACAAACTTTTAAACAGACGTAACTGTAGATACCAAAAAAAAACCTCAAATACAATACAAAAATAAATAAGCCAGCAGGCAGTTAAGTAAATGATACTAGAAGACATATGGTGGTTACTAGTTACATATAAAAGTTACATGTTTAATATAAAAATATATTTTGAAGCTTTTCTTTGTCATGGTTAACTATACATAGTTTACATAGCAGCGTATCCTGCAAATAAAGTAAATAAAGTGTGTGTGTGTGTGTGTGTGTGTGTGTGTGTGTGTGTGTGTGTGTCTGTGTCTGTCTGTGTGTACGCACATTATTCACATACACTCACATACACACACACACACACACACACACACACACACACACACACACACACACACACAAAGGTATGCATGTATAAAAAGGTCAGTATTATCTAAAAGATATGACGGGCAGTGTATTGTTAATCAGACATCTCTATATATACCACCCTTTTTTGGGGGGGGGGGGGTCACAGTCATCATCATTTGCACATGTGTCTACACATAACACATGCCCATCTACCATACCTCTGAAATTGCTCGTTCAAGAAATCTGGACAAAGTCAAAAATAATTGGGGATGGGGAACAAAGGCCCAAAATCAGGGTTAATTTTTAAAATATTACTTTAATTCACTTAAAAGTTAATAGAACAGCAGGTTTTGTGTCGATGTTCGTTTTCTGAATAAGATGAAGTTAAAGAAGAAACTCTGATGATTGGCATTACTGACTGACTAATCCACAGTGGTTTACCAGAAAAAAAAACAAAATGTTCTCAAAGGACAGTGATAATATGTGGCAAAATCAGGTACCATTGCTAGGCGTGTTCTTTATGCTATCAGATTATGGGAGGCTACTTGTGAAAGAAGAAGAAGACTGAGTTCAAGGGGAGGAGTGATACTGGTGTCAGGATTATTTCCTTCACTGTGCTCGTTTGGGTGCCTCCAGGGGATTGTGTATTGGAGTTACTGCTATGGGAAGCTGTGGGCAAGACACTATGGAATCATGTAGCAACACCTTTGTGATGTGAAATCAGTGCAGAAAAAGATACCTGTGAGACACAGTCTTGATGGGACTGGTGGAACAGGACCATTAGGAGGGTTACTCATAAATTGTCCCACCCTTAGTGAGTCTGCAATGTACCTGTTTCCAACATTTGTTTGGTTATGTTGATAAATCAGTTGTAATAGCTACAATCTGTGTTCACTGTGATGTCCATCCTCTGTAGAAAATAAAGATACATGCACATTCAAGACCACAGGCAACACTGGGGGTCAAGGCATTGATGGCAGTACTGGATAAAATCTGCATGGAGGTGGCCATTACATATTCCACCAGTAAGCACACAAGGTTGATCATAGAACCTTCTCTAGATTCCATTTTGTCACAGAGATCTTGGCAGTGCTCAGCCACATCATTCTGGAGCAAAGCTCAAAGCTAGATGTGGGACTAAATTCAAGTTGTTGCTCTGGCCCATCCTCTGCAGGTGTTACCATAGCAGTAGTTTGTCCTCTAAAAGTAAAATACAATACGAAACTATATGATATTCCTAACCATACAATCCCTCTTACCCAGTGGTGTGCATGTTAATGATGGCTTGACTCCTGCAGCAAATACGAAACACCTACCTTTACTGATTCCGCATGTCCAATGTACCTATGGAATACACAAGCAATGATTAGCGTGATCTCTGTCTCTGGTATCAGTCAGATTATAATTTTTAAATAACTTTTGCAATAATGGTATTAGCCTGAGTGTACTCCATGGGATATAAGTGTCATCTGGCCTCTCCCTAAACTTTTATCCATACCTACCAGTAAACTGCCTGTACCTGTATTTTCACAATGCAGGGTTGTCTGGAATGAGGCTTCCTCGGTGCATATTGAACTTGATGTAGAAACACTGCCTCTTGCTGTCCTTTCTGCTGCTATGTTGCATACCTTCTGCAAAGTCCATTGCATTGTGTCATTTGCATGCTTCTGAAATTGATGTGTGGTGCTGACCCCTGACCCTTAAACCCACAGCACTGACATGAGTACCCCTACTTCCCACTTACATACACTTAGAGGTTGATATGGTCCCCATTCCCATGTAGGCATCACCCATGTGTCTGGAATGTCTGCAGCAAGACATTGTTCTCTGCAGGGCTTGTATTCTTACAGGGCAGGACAGCATAGTATTGGGAAGGTCATTTCTGGGTGCACAGATGTAGCAATGACACAATGATATAAGGCTGGCATATTAGGTTATTCAAGTATGGATACAACATGGTGGCGGTATATGTGTTGAATACAGGGATCTCTCAGTTCATAGCACTGAATGCAGTGGTGTAAGTGGACCTGTGCATGGGTATAAATGGGGCACATACCTCTCACAGATCTATTTTATGCTGTATTATATATTTGGCTGTCCAAGACAACGTGTGTTGGATTACAGGTCTGTTGGTGACCTGAGTAGCCTGGTCATAAAGGCAAGGATAACACATGCAGATGTCCCCTGCAGTCATAACTGTGACAAGGGTAGACTTAGTGGGGTGTAGGGAGAGAAGTCCACATTTGTTTGTTGCGGTCTTTTGCTAATGAAAGTTTTAAGACTTCTAAAGATACCATCCCTCCATTAGGTTTAACATTGCCTATTCTCTAATATATGCAATCAAAAAAGAAAGTAGGTAGTGTCACCAAAGGCAGAGCACATCAAAGTACAAAATTCAGAGAAAGAATGGTTCGGCCACCAATCCTGCTAAAAACTTGAAACTTGAAAACTTTTAATAAAAATAAAATAATGATAAAATAAAACACACTAATTCATAAACTGAATAAGTGGTTTCGGGATAATACCTTTTTCAAATCCTAAATGTTAGCCAGCAAAACTTCCTGTTAAATGCCTTCATTCTCTGGTATTCACTCATTCAAAGATACTTAGTAGCCATAGCAATGTATACACCCTTTCAATTAAGTTATTTAGAGTGCTGAAGAGGTTTTCCTTTTAGTGCAGGTTTTAAAGGAACAAATGCATTCAGACCTGGTTGCTGATCTGAATGCAAGTTCATTATCCACTTCATTTCTTCAATTTCTGATTGATTTACTAAATCACCACCTTTTAATGTTTCATGGAGCCTAGTTAGTGTCATAAACTTAAAAGAATGGCTAGCATTTGACTAATATGCATATAAAGTGCTAGTCACACTCACTGCAATTCAAATGTCTACTTTGCAAGGCTGCTGATGTCATTCACTGTGAAATACACCTTTGGGAAGAAAGTAGCCCAGTATTCTCTGTGGCGCATCCTATAACTGTGTACTACTGTCATGTGATATCATATTGAGGTAGGGGTTCTATTTCCACACATGACAAGTGTGGATGATTGTGTTTGTGTGTTTCTTTGCCTGTGTAGGAAGCAATGCTTTTTAGGTTAGTCACACTCACTACAATTCAAATGGCCTACGTTGTCAAGCCTGCTGATGTCATTTACTGTGAAATACACCTTTGGGAAAAGAGTAGCCCAGTAATGTCTGTGGCGCATCCTATAACTACACAATGACGTACTAGTTAGGTAAGTGCTCGAATCCCCTACATGGCAACTGAGTGTGTGTGCCCCTGTCTGTGTACGGGACAATGCTTTTTAGGCTAGTCACACTCACTACAATTCAAATGCCCTACGTTGTCAAGCCTGCTGATGTCATTCACTGTGAAATACACCTTTGGGAATGAAATAACACAGTAATCTCTGTGGTGCGTCTTATAACAGTGTAATACTGTAATGTGATATAGTCCTTTGGTAGGAGTTCTATTCCTGCACATGGCAAGGAGCAATGCATTTTAGGCTAGTCACACTCACTACAATTCAAATGCCCTATATTGGCAACCCTGCTGATGTCATTCACTGTGAAATACACCTTTGGGAAAAAAATGGCCCAGTAATCTCTGTGGTGCGTCCTATAACAATGTAATCCTGTAGTGTGATATAATACTTTGGTAGGGGTTCTATTCCCACACATGGTAAATGTGGATGTTTGTGTGTGTGTCTCTTTGTCTGTGTAGGGAGCAATGCTTTTCAGGCTAGTCACACTCACTACAATTCAAATTCCCTACTTTGGCAAGCCTTCTGATGTCATTCACTGTGAAATACACCTTTGGGAAGGGAGTAGCCCAGTAATATCTGTGGCGTGTCATCTAACTGCATAATGTTGTAGTGTGACAACCTAGTTAGGTAGGCATTCTAATCCCAGACATGGCAACTGTGTCTGTCTAGGGAACAATGCATTTTAGGCTAGTCACACTCACTACAATTCAAATGCCATACTTTGGCAAGCCTGCTGATATCATTCACTGTGAAATACATCATTGGGCAAGAAGCAGCCCAGTAATCTCTGTGGTGTGTACTATAACAGTGTAATGCTGTAGTGTGATACAGTACTTTGGTAGACATTCTATTCCCACTCATGGCAAGTGTGGATGTTTGTGTGTGTGTTTCTTTGTCTGTGTAGGGTGCAATGCTTTTGAGGCCATTCAAAGTTACTACAACTGCCAATGACCTTCTGTGGCAAGCCTGCTGATGTCATACCCAGTGAAATACACCTTTGGGGAAAGAGGACTCCAGTAATCTCCATGGCACATCCTATAACTGGGTAATGCTGTAGTGTAATAAACTGGTTAGGTAGGACTTCTAATTCCAGACATGGCAAGTGTGTGTCTGTGTTTGTCATTCGTATCTTGTGTGGATGTGGCTGTGAGTGTGTAACAACTGGACTCATTGTGGAGTGGGTTTTGCAAATTTCTTATATGGTGGCCCTATTATATGTCACAATGTCCACCTTACAAGCATAACAGATGTGAGATAGCTGAGAGGCTGGGGTGGTAATCCATATCCCCACATGTGAAATCAAGGCCTAACGAACAAAGTTAGCAACCCCTGTATTACACAGAAAACACCCTCAACCCATGTCTCATACACATACACACTTGCCTAGGCAACAACTGCTATGTTGGTAGTACCCTGCATATTGCTCACAGATAGTAATCATGGTGTGATTGCAGTGGACTACAGAGGACAGGGCACCCTGTCTATCAGTATAATACAAATGTACATGCAGACAGTGTGCCTTCACTATGTTCCCCACTGGACACCTGCAACACCTGTGGTGCCATCAAATGTGACCCACAAAGGACATACCATGCCTTATACACATGCCCTGTATGGACAAATGCCACTGTCACTAGGGAATACCTGTATCATGCTACCAATGTGGGTGCAGGGTCAGCCTGCTATCTATTACCTGTTCCTGGCACATGAGGCCAGGACAGGCACATCTGATGATAACAATATGTGTACACACCATGGGCCAGACACCCCAGATACAGTTCCACATGTCACTGTACATGCATGTGGGACGTGTGCACATCCCAGACAGTGTCCATATCATGGGCTAAAGAACACATACATGGCAAGCATTGCACAGTGATGGACACAGACAATAGTTACCCTCTTGACTGGATGGTGAATACAGTACACACCTGTGTGGGCCAATCCAGACATTACACCCCTGAGCCACACTGTAGACCATTGTCATGTGGCCTGATGCCAAGGTATACCTTTCAGCTCATCTTGTATAGCCTTCTGGCACAATCAACTGCTACATACCCATGAAGCAATGCATGTATGCATGCCAGTTCTGGCACCCTATGTCCATGTGTGTGGTGTATGATGCTTTCAACCACATTCACACTCACTACAACCCCCATTAGCATACTGAAACATGCTGTTTGATGTCAGACACCTTCACATACTCTTTTTCCCATATAACCTTCCTACAACCCCTGTGGTGCATGTGATACCTGCACAGTGCTGTATTGTGGCAAACTAACTAGTTAGGAAGTGTATTCCTGACCCTGATGAGTGTGAATATGTGTGAGTCCCTGAGAGAGTGTGGCTATGTTGACACTGACACCTGTTCATGAGGACACGCATGTGTACTACACCTACTGTATCAATACCATATCACTGTTGCAGATGTCACTCACCATCACATATACGTTTGGACAGCTTCTCAACATGTAGATCATGTGGCATGCAATAACTGCATAGACAATTGATAGCAATACATAGTCAGGGGTTTGACACCCTGTACTGGTAGGAGTGTGACAGAAATATGCTTAAGATTCACTCTCCCCCCTCCCTGACTTACTTTGTCTCTGTGTGCCTCTCACACTCCATCTCTGGTGGATGTGAAAAACTACATCTGCTTTGCTTAGGCAACAGCATGTGTTTTGTAAGTGATGCTCATGATCAGCTTATGGCCTCTGCACGAATTGCAGCCCTCCTCTAGCTGATTGCATGTGGAACAGCTGTTGTAAAATTCTCATAGCCATTTGCAAGGAAACACACTCCAATATCTAGGAACATCATGTTGGTGTTGGGCCTTTTCATTCACTGTGAGCAGGACCTAGATCTGGTGTTTGGCAAACAGCATTACAGATGGATTGGGGATTTACCTCTAACAACATACACTGTGGAAAAAGGCCAACACACAGGAGGGGGATGTGCCTGACATGACTACAGAATGTAAGTGTTGCTATTCTGCATTTGGAGTAATGTCGGTTTAACAGGGTGTGTGTGGATATGGCTGGGCTACATGTTTTAATACCTGTCATGACAGTGCTATGTTTTTGAGGAAACCCCCATCTGTAGGGTCATCTGCAGACTGGGCAGTGTGTGGTGCCTTTTGTTTCTTGTGTTACTCACAGAGCACCCATCTGAAAACTCTAGAAGCATAGTCTGAGGATTGCAGTCAGTACATGGTGACAGCCATGAGAGTTATTGACTTCATATCCCTCATAGGACATATGTCATAACAAACCATTTTACAACAGTAAATGTTTGAGTTTATCACACCAACATATCAATATTGGCCCTGTGTTTGTGCCTCCAGCCACAACTCTGTAAATCTTTGTACATATGTCATGCAGTAAGAGGTGCATATGTTCTGTACAGCATTATTTATTCACATCATATCTGATAACAAGCCAGTGAGATATCAGACTGCTACACATGTCATGTATAGTAGGGGTTATATTTGAGGTCATAACCTGGGCCTTTTGTGGTTGTCTGTACAGTACTGAGGTCTGTGTACTTATGGTGATTGTCGACAGTGTATGTATTGTGAAGATGTAGTTTGGCCTGTGTACAGACTGTGGTAGATGTCATTGTTCTTGGCCCTGTTCTATCTGATGTTACATGCTGCTCCAGTGTATGTTACCCCATTGGCTTACATGTTTGTAGGGCCAAACACACACATGTCCCATACGACAGACAGGCATTGGACCACACTGTGTAGTGGCCCAGTATATGTAGGGTTAGTGTGCGAGTGGCACATATGAGGTTGGTGTTGATCAGATAGTCCATATACTGTAATATTAATCTAGCTTACCATATGTGGCTGTGTTCACATTGGTTGTGGTTAATCACTTTCAGATAGGTGTCTGTTACTTTGTGCTGTGACATGCCTGTAAAGCCTGCTATATATGCAGGTGCATGTGTATTCCTCTATAAGAAATGTAGGCCAGTGTTGTGGCAGTCTGCCTGTAGCCTGCACTGTGCATTTTTACATGCCTAGCAGCTTAGTGTACATACCCAGTGTGATGTTATGAAAAGATACTTGCCAGATGTAGTGCTGCTGGGCCACCATAACAGTCATGTATTTCTGACAAAGCAGTGGGATGCTGTACAGATTTATGTCACTAACTAGTGGGTAGTATGTGGCCATGTCACCTCTGTACCAGCAGTTATTATGTGTCAGGGCAGACAGGGGTGTGTGAATGCATAACCAATGGGGACAAATGTATACCAGTATTTACGTGATATACCCATCTACATGGCTGTTAACATCCACATTGTCAGGCTTGGTCCACATGTTTGCACTAAGGGTTCTGTGTATACCTCTGGACTAACCAGAGTGTGTCAGACTGTCCACATTTATTGGCCATATCTCTGCTGTAGTTCTCAGGATCATTACTGTGCTAACAGTGGTACTGTACTATGATGTCCTTAGGATGTCTGTCAGTAGCCAATGGTGTACATGTTACAAGCAGATGTGACCTCCTACACACAACATGTCTGTTAGGTCAACCCCTATTACAGTAGCAACAGTCTACATATATAACTGCAATACATACCTGACATCCCCTTGAACTAAGAGATTGGGACTATTGGGGCTGAGGTAGGACACCACTCCATGTTCTGGACATATGGTGAACATATATGTATAGATAATTATCAATATATCTATATAGATATATACACATATACATATCGACATACATAGATGGATATTTATATGTACATATATATATATATATATATATATATATATATATATATATATATATATATATATATATATATATATACACTCTGATATCTACATATACACAGCAATATACATATGCACATATACTTATGGATATCTACATATATATTGACAGTAATAGATATATCAGAATAGATATGTATGCACATATAGTTATAGATATCTACATATATATCTATATAAATAGGCATATCTGTACACATAGGATGTGCATACATATATATATATATGCACACACATGAAGAGATCTACACATGGCCATATATATGATGCACTATACAGATGTGTATACAGACATATTTATGAATATACATGTGTATGTATATGTAGACATATATCAACATATTGTATGTCTATATTCATATTCCTGTCATGTGTAAATCTCACGGTTGTGTATATCCTCCCAGATGTATCTGACCATATGTATCTGATACGTGTACATTATGACAAAACAACATATGTGATGCAACAGTCATATTGATAACAAGTACTACACAGTTGTGGAAGTAAAGGCAATTGTTCAATACTAATCAATATGTGTATTGACAGATATATTGGAAAAACAACAGCTGTCTTCACAGTGGTGATGGCATAGTGATTAAGTGTTGTGACTATAATGTGCTGGGTTGTATCGTAGTCGTGGGCAATGTGTGATGGTGGGTATGTCAGAGTGTCATCATGGGTTTCAGGGAGTACAATATCCACTGGGAGATGTGGGTGCTGTGTACACTGTCATTACACCAAGTTACACCCGGTATATGTCCCATGTACCACTTTATGGTTACGACTGTCACTGTCAACCATACAGGTAACTGATGCCACAATCCAGCCCTATTATGCATGTGCTGTGTGTAGCCTACCTGTAACACATTGAACACACGGTCAAGTTAGTTAGCAGCGATAGGCCCAGATCTCTCGCACTTAAGGCCAGACCTTGTGGTGCAACGGTAGCGCTTCTGACTTCAGATCAGAAGGCTGCGTGTTCGAATCACGTCAGGGTCATCTTATTGGGTTGGGAGGGTGGCCTAATGGTTAAGGTGTTTGCCTTACAAACACAAGGTGCAGGGTTTGAATCTCACAAGGGATAATTGGCTAGGCTTAAAATGGCTCGCAAGGGCAATTAGCTTAGTACTCAACTATGAACTATGAACTATGAACATGTGTCTGTCTATTATGTGTCTGTTAATGTGTATATGAAGGTATGTCACACTATGTATTGTCCATATACACCCATTACATCCCCATTAGCATACTGTACATGTCTGGGGATGTTCTGCATGTAACATGTAACCTGGAACACACCTCACCCTAAATGCTGTGTGGTGTGTGCAATGAAAGTCACACACTTCAGTAGCACTACATATCTAGGTAGGGGTCTAGTCCCAGTGTTGCCAAGTAAGAGTGTGCATGTATGTGGATGGATCTACATCAGGTTGCAAATTATACACATCCCAGTGGGTCACCTGTCCTGGTGGCACAGGCAATAACTGTTATACAAACCTGTAACATGTGCTCAACTCTACCCCAGATATGTCACAGCCATGGTGTCACCACTGTGCCATACCCTGTTGTGGAACATGAGTGCAGGCCATCCTCATGCTGACACATGTACACCTACAACACAAACAGATAACATTATGGAGACCACAATCAACCAGTGTTACAAACAACTATAATGCATCATTGCTGGATGGCTACACTACCTGACATGTATGCATTAAACTTTACTCCTGACAACATGTAACATTGCAGTACTTTGGTACACTGTAGTACAGTCACTGTGTGCATTAGAACCATATATGCCTGTCCCTGCATTGATGTTATGGTTGACAGGGATGTGGCACAGGTATCATCATATGCCCAGGGTGTGTTGGTTTTCCAGAGGCCGAGGGTGGGCCATACATTTGACACCATGTGTGTGGGAGAGGGGTGCAATGAGGTGAACTGGACGTGGTGATGTAGTGTGTGTAGCTATAGCGTTGCCCTAGGTGTGTTCATATAGTGTTTGGGTATGCATGTACACAGTTCTGCCATGTGGCTACCCTACAGAGGTGTTTATGGACAGCTGCAGACCATACCTGACAGGATGTGCAGTTCACTGCCTCTGGCCATGGACACGTGGACTGTGCCTGCCAGGGGTTCCGTGGGCATATCCAGGTACAGGCCTCGATGTGCTACTCTCCTTTAATGACAGATGTCCATTGGAACCAAGTCCTTTTTGGGAATGGTCAGGACCTCTTGTTCATGGCCTGCTGTGGTGTGCTGTGGACAGCGCCCCCCCCTACAGTGCCGGGGCTGGTACTGCCACTATGGGAGCCCCTTGGTGTCCCAGTATGTCCAGATTGACTGCAAGCTGTTGGTGTCGCTGGCCTTAGTCCACATGGCAGTTGTTGCACTCCCACCACTCGTTCAAGCACGGACATACCATGGTCAATGAGGGCCATCATCTCACCAGACCATCTATCCATGAGCTCAGTATAAGCATGGATGGCACCAGACAGTTCACTGAAGTTGTCGCTTTCAGATGTGAGAGCACCCTCTGCAACCTCAGGCCCTGTCTGGAGTAACGTTCCATATGTGCCTGTGCTGCCATGACAGCCTGAAACATGCACCTGTTGGTACCACTTGTGGTGTGCTGCCAGGGCCATGATGACCAGCAGCCTACCATGAGCACCCTGGGACATCTGCTTATGTGGTGCCTTGCCAGACATCCAGCTATGCCTGCTTTGACCAGTCACAGTAGGCATGGATAGCACACTCTCCTGTGCACTGCCACCAAACACCAGCTGTCCCTCCACTATGACCACTAATGATAGGGTATGTATAGGCACTGAAACGGTGTGCGAGGATGGGGTGGCTAAAAGGGGGATGTCAAATGATGGCACTGTTTTAGCCCCTGACAACCCCACCTGTGCCACAACAGTACTATCATCATCTTCGGTGTCTGTATGGACATCAACATCAGATTGCACGCAGGAGGGACCCTGACCCACCTCATCATCTGTGGGGGAATGGGGGAAAACAATAAATGCACTGCAAGATCTGTACAGCATTGCATAACAGTACACACACACACACACACACACACACACACACACACACACACACACACACACACACACACACACACACACACACACCAATCTTAATAACTACCTGTCCGTGACTTTACAGACAGTCCCACATATATTCCCATGTGTTTTCCATCCTGCATCACACTTGGTAACATACACTCACTGATACCACTCATTACTGTATCATTCCGCTAAATGCCTAGACAAGTGATCACAACACAAGACCTGTTACTCCATTACCTCCCTGACCTGAGTGGAGTTATTTTACATGGCCTCACTGGTGTCATTCAGTGGTCACCCTGTATATGTCTGGACATCATGAGCATGGCCCCTATATGTGAGGGTCTACTATATTCACACTGGAGTGTCATGTGTATGCATTACTCAGTACATGCCAGATATGCTGCTCAATCAGCCTATCATGTGACAACTGTAATATATGGATGCACTCCCTGTTGTTGTCTAGTTATTCCCCAATACATCTGTAGTGCTACATACGTAGGTTGTCAGTCACCTCTCTGCTGAATGTGATAGTAAGGGTATACCTGGTGTCTACCTTCCCTCCCAATGCCTGTTCCATGCTACAGACCTTATTATACTATCAGCTGTCCTGTGATTACATACATGACAAGTATTCCTGGTGTGTCATGTGTCAGTCCATGTCCATGTACTGTACTGCATGATCCCAAAGGGAAGTACTGCTGTATGAACAACCTCACAATCACACATGTGCATACATGGACACCCACACAAACACACACACATGCACACATGCATCCTACATGCATCAACCTCCCTCCAATTCACCCTACAGACAAACTTACCATGCTCTGAGACACACACACATACAGGTGAGGTTGCACAATGATAGTACACACAGTCCTCCTATTACCCATCTGTCAACATGCATAACATATGGTACACAACAGCATGCAGTGCAGCTATAGTCTATCCATGCTAGCAACAGTATACATGTGCGTGATGCATGTGCTGTGTTACTCGGTGAAGCTCCTTCCCCTGAATACCACTGCACCCATGTACACAGTATTGCTGTGCACCTGTTCTGCACCCTGCCATGTACTGTGCACCACACCTCACAGGTGTACAAACCATTGCTGAATGTGTAGTACTGTGTCAGTTATGTCAGCTTTAATACTCACAGCCCCTATGTTTTTCAGCAACACATACCTGGGATGATATGTGGACAGATGTCATTTGTGAATGCCTAATGTCTGGTTTACAGCTCTCAACATCAGTGGACTATGTATGACTAATTCAATACTTTACACTGACAACTGTCAGAGCATACCATGGCTATGGGGAGTGTACACACCCTTATTGATATGACGCACCCTTCCTTGATCTGCCATGGGACCACATCACTGCATATATTAACAGTACATGAGCTCGATATGTGACATATGTCCAGTACATTCACATGCAGTGTCGACGGCATGTGATAGGTGTGTGGATGCAGACCGTGATGCATACACTCTGCATGTGCATATGTGTGCACGCCCTTATCATGACAGTTTGTTGCACCTATTGTTATGTGTACTATAGTAGTCACTACTCCTGGCAGGGGTATACTAGCATGGGTCATCTGCATTTGCGATTGTATGCTCAGTCTGCCCTACACATGTCTCCCTAATCTGCATGATTGCAAGGTCTACTCATGTGCATATCCCTTGGTGTTCACACACTGCCATCACTATTGCTGTAGGGGTAGGGTTACATCTGCCACAGTTCCTGAACCTAACTGTGTGCAGATATAGCCATTCTTTGAATCCTTAGGATCCCTGCTGCAGTGCACTGGTGTGTCATGCTGACACCCCTTCACCTTCAGCCTTTTTGCAGATGTTTGACAAGTAAGGCCTACACATGTGTATCGGTTTGCAGTGTCCCATACACTGAACATCAGATGTTACAGCCTAGTCCCAGCTGATAATGTGGATCACAGTAATATGTTACACCATAGTGTAACTCTGCAACAGTTGCCATTGTTCTGCTGATATATACACTGGTGTTGCACTGTTTATGGGTGATGTTCCAAACATGTCCCTACTATCGGCCATGTCTCCCACCATTATGTTACTCCCTGTTGACACATTTCGCAATGACAGAATGTTAGTTATCTTGCAGGTGTCTGACATACCCTTCCAATACCACATCATGGTCACCACTGTGATGCCGTGCATTTAACAGCAACCATACATGCACACATACAGCATGCATTCTGGGTAGGTGTGTTAGATGTGTGCATGGACTATACCATAGCTATTACATGCCCGGTGTATTCTCAAGCATCAACATAAACCATACTCACCATCTACAGGCTTCTGCCTTGGTGGTATACCGGATGGACCTACATAAGAGGGTGAGAGATGCAAAGTTAGTGGCCACACCTGTGGCATTGCTACAGGGTGTGTGCAGCATTACAATACATCAACAGTACATGTCGACAATACTACCATGTATGCAGATCTGTTTATCACTACTATGCAGCAACAAACTATATCTATGACATGTCAGATATGCATGATCTACCTGTACAGATGCGGATGCATATGCAACAGTGGTTTACTGATGTGCCCTGTGGCCTTACCTGCACTCTCCTCTTCCTGTGTGTGGGTAGCAGCCACCTGCACAATGGTGTCTGGCAGTTGTTGGCTATGCAGATGGGCAGGTGCCACGAGGCTGGCTAGGAGCTCCTCAACATGTGTCGGGGAGATGGATGGCATGGCTCCCCCTGTTGTGAGGTGATCCTCCTGGACTGCAGCAGCACACCAACGTGCATTGCGAAGCAGGTCAGAACAATGATGTCGGACCTGCTCATAACCACGGTTGTGCAGTCTGACATCATTGGCCCTGTGGACTAGTTCATTCCACAGGGTGGTCCACTCCTGCTGCTCAGGGGCGGTCCTGCCAAACAAGACAGGGTAGTGCTGGATTAGGTGGTTTACCACAATGTCATTCTCAGCAGTTGAGTAAAGCAGGAGCCTTCCATGTGACATCTTGCCTGAAAGACATAAAGATGGAAACAGGTGTGAGCAAATCATACAGCGAGGTTACCACAGTTCTTAATATACATCACTGTCACCCCCCACCATATCAGTGACAACAAATTGTACACACAACTCAATAGGTATGGCTTGAGCTTACCTACCAGTGGGACAGATATTGCACTGTACCACACTTTGTGCAATGTGTTTGCAGCCTTGTTCCCTGTGTGGACACTATCATTGCTGGACTGTTACAGACTATTCACCTGCATGCCATTGTCAGGGCCACTATGGTTGCATATATGACTGTGGTATGCTTGCTTTGTGATTGCTGCATATCTGACACTCTGTGTTATTGGGGATATCTATGCATGCTGTTGAACATGTGTAGACTATTACCCACATATGTTCTATAACAGTGACACAATAGCATGTTTATGGACTATTGGCAAGCAGAACCACCTCTCCAAACTCATCTTCCCATGTTACCAGGCCACATCACATGTAGGACCCACCCTGGGGCCACCTCATGTACTGGTCCAGCAATACCTTCAGGTGGAACAAACTCAGCGGATGTTGTCCCCACCAGGGCACACACAGACATGATCTTGTCCCCCGAGGTCAGGTCCAGGGTCTGTTTCATAGCGGGCTCCAAAGACACATGTGGGATGTGCTACATCACCTTGAGGCACCCAGTACACATTCACAGGGTCCACATGCTCCTCCTGCTCAGCCTCCAGACCGGGCACCTTTGGGACGTGGACTGCTGTTGTGAGTAGCAGTATGTGGGAGGCTTGTTCTCATTGTGTCCATATTGTGGCCCATGGGGCTTCCACATCACAGACCACACACACCATCCATGGTGTTTACCCACCACATGTGTCACATACCACCCCTGTAAGCTGTCCTCTACCAACCCTGACTACTGCCACAACTATACCTGCCATACTTTCCCATATTCACATAGCATACTTCACAGACAAGGGCAATTTTGTCCCAATAAGGGGTTCACATGTGACATACCCATCCATGTTGCACACACTGACAGCTGTAGATATATGTGTGTATTGCTATGTGCACTGTTCCCTCACACATAGCATGTAGCACTGTGGTGGTAATATAGGGGACATGTATTTACATACATATATGTTTGTGTATGTGTTTGTATATATGTAGACATGTGCATATAGATATATATCTATATATGTGTAGATATATATGATGTTGTATATATGTGTATATATATATATATATATATATATATATATATATATATATATATATATATGTCTACACATTGGGTATCTGTATATTTGTGGACATACATGTAGTGCTCAGGATTCATGTATTTTCTTGCTCTATATATATATATATACCTATATATGGGGTACATTCAGACATCAGGTCCACAATCTCACAACACCTTCCTGCACAGCTGCACTATTCTGCCTTGCTGCAACACAGACAGGTGCCACATATGGACACAGCCTGACATTAGCGGGGTATATGTAGGGCCAGATTGCAGGTAACCCTATTATACACCTATGGCATTCCAGCATGCTACAATACAGGTTACCCTGAGCATCCTGCAAGTGGTGGGCTGTGGAACCCACGTGTCCATCATTATGGCATTACTTCCACCACCAGCTATAGGCCACAGTAATATACATCCTTTGCATTACACAACACACACTATTATGGCTTACATCTTATCAGTCAGTGCTGCTCTGTACAGTTGATGGGTATGGCACACTACCCACAGGGACAGACTCTATTGTCCTTAGCAGTTGTTCAGCTGAACATCATTACAACAACACCTGATGGCACATATAAATCATTCCACATCTATCCCATTATTATGGACCAAGTACTACAGTCAATTACATGCATATATACTTCACATACCTGTTGTGGGAATGATGTCTCTCCTGGATCATTTGCTGGATGGATGTTTTTTTCTTTTCTGTTGTTTTTTTTTTTTTGTTGTTGCTGCCTTAACTCTCTCTCTCTATCTATCTATCTATCTATCTATCTATCTATCTATCTATCTATCTATCTATCTCTATCTCGGTCTCTCGCCAGTAAATGGATTTAGCTGCTTTGGATAGATTGCAGCATGGCTTTAATAGGTGATGCACATGATCAGGTGATGGCCTCTGTACCAATCTGTGTCCTCCAGTTGCTACCTACATTCATTATTCTGTGTAGTACTTCCAATTGCCACTGTCATGGCAACCCACTACTATAAATCCCTACATCATGTGGGCGTGGTCCCTTTACCTTTCCTGTATGGTGGACATCCTTCCTGTGTGTGGGCAGCAGTGTTACAGGTAGCAGGTAGCAATACCTCTTACAAGAGACCTTGCACACTCAGGCCAGCTACATATTTGTATGAGGTTCCAGAAATACAGACAGAGTGTGAGTAATGTTGTTGTATGCATTGTATATCACTGGTGTTACAGGGTTTTTGTGTACATACTAGTTTAACATGGAATCCAGTCTGTCTGCACAACTCTCAACTGTCGGCCTATCCACTTGATGGCCAGAGGTGTGCCTGTTATGTTTTGTCTTTCCACCACACAGATCTTGTGTCAAATATATCACTGGCAGTATGTGTGTTCAGTGCTATCAGTACATGGCTACATCCATTTGTGTTTCTAACTTCATTGCCTGACTAAGGGTATGTTGCAGTCTATCTTGTAAAACCAGCGACTCGCTTAGTGTATGACAACAGTATTTCACATATGGGCCTATGTTCCAGCCTCTGTTCTCCACCTACATACCAGACTTTGTCCATATGACATGCTGTCAGAGGTTATGTAGTGGCCCT